>NW_019524809.1:1554670-1588514 GCF_002814215.2 Seriola lalandi dorsalis
GGCAGAGCCTCAACGGCAGCCTTATCAAAACTACTGTTTTCTTCTTCTTGGAGAGCGAGGTAACCAGACCTTTGTGTCTCACTTCTGGATGTTGACCCTGAGCTCATTACCTTAAACATTTTTTTTTATGTCTGTCAATTTAATTTTGAGGGTTAAAATCAAATTTTCATTTTGGATAGGATTAGATAGGATTGTTTGTTGTTTCCATTGTTAAATCAAATAATAATCAAATTTAACCATTTGATGTTTCATAGCTCCATGAACATGGGGCCTACTTGGTGGATAGCTTGTGGGAGTGTGCGTCAGAACTGCTGAAGGACTGGGAGACTATGATCAGCCTGCTGCTGGATGAGCCCATGCCGGGAGAGGAGGGTAAGTAGGGAGGCTTTTCTACTGCAGTACGAACAAAGGGAACCTTTAGTTTTTCCACTCTTTTGTTTTTCTTTGGTACTTCACTTAGTAGGGCAAGACTCATCATTACATTGTCAGTAACTTTATGTGTCTGTGATTTTCAGCCCTGACTGATCGACAGGAGACGGCTCTGGTTGAGATCATGCTCTGTGCCATTCGGCAGGCTTGTGAATGCCACCCGCCAGTAGGCAGAGGCACAGGGAAGAGGGTGAGTGTCTAGTCATTATGCTCGACATAGAGAGCATCGAGTGTGTTTCTTGAATGATTTCATGTTGTTGACATGGTTGGGTTTTTGTTCATGAAAAAGGTCCTGACTGCAAAGGAGAAGAAGACGCAGCTGGATGATCGGACACGGATCACAGAAATGTTTGCCGTTGCATTGCCTCTATTACTGGCAAAGGTGAATACTTATATTCTGCCCTACATCCGACAACTGAGTTAACTTGTACATTTACTTGAAAACGTGTTCCTCAACATTCAACCTAACTGCTCTCTTTCCTTTTCATAGTACTGTGTTGATATCGATAAGGTGACCAATTTGCTACAAATACCAAAGTACTTTGATCTTGACATCTACACAACTGGCCGGTTAGAAAAGGTTTGTCAGTTTTCACATTTGTTCCAAATTATGCAACTTCAAATTGCCCGCAGTTCCACCAAAACAATTATATTATGTGTTTTCATGTTGTCATAAAGCACTTGGATGCCTTGTTACGGCAAGTCTGGGAGGTGGTAGATAAGCACACAGACATTGAGGTCCTGGAGGCCTGCTCTACCACCTACCACTATCTCTGCAATGAAGAGTTCACCATCTTCAACCGTGTGGACATTGCCCGCTCCCAGCTTCTCGATGAGCTCGTAGACAAGTTCAGTAGACTCCTGGAGGACTTCCTGCAAGAGGTGGGTGCTGTAAGATGTTTTTTTGCATGGATTGTTTGAAAGCATGTTCACAAGCGCAAGGGCAAAGAGTGAACATCCAGGATTTCAAGGGTTGAATCTCTTATTTTGTCAGGGTGAAGAACCAGATGATGATGATGCCTACCAGGTTTTATCGACACTCAAGAAAATCAGCGCTTTCCACAAGTAAAGAAACTGACGTGATTGTGCTAATGATTTCAGTAGTCGTCGATTTTGGTTGTTTTTTGATGAGATAAGTTGTGAATAGTAACATTTGCATGAATGTAAATTATACTAATATCTACTATTTTTTGTTTGTGTTTTTTCTTTCTCCCTCCAGTGCACATGACCTCTCCAAGTGGGATCTCTTCACCAGCAATTACAGACTAC
Source organism: Seriola lalandi dorsalis (assembly GCF_002814215.2). NCBI lineage: Eukaryota > Metazoa > Chordata > Actinopteri > Carangiformes > Carangidae > Seriola > Seriola lalandi. The sequence continues at coordinate 1,556,369 of NW_019524809.1, forward strand.
TCAACACAGGTCTGCAGAATGGGGATATGCCTGAACAGGTATCAAAGCCCTAACAGTACAGTCCTGTCTACATTATCAGTTACAACGATTTCAATCACTGAGTGGAACATCATCAGATCTGCCTGTTTTTCTTCCCCTCAGATTGTGATTCATGCAATGCAGTGCACACATTACATCGTCCTGTGGCATCTAGCAAAGGTTTCAGATGGCAGTTCATTAAAGGTATTTACATGTTATTGATCATTAACCTTTACAGATCTTTTCTTTGTCATTAGATTGTTTCAAGAAAACTATTATTTCACAATTTTTTATTATTTATATATATCACCATTATTTTTACTTCTCAAGGCGTGGCTTTTTTAAATCATATAGATCTATTGATACTTGAACAGTCCTAACTGTTATCTGCTCGATTTGAAAGGATTGCACTTTGTTCACTTACAGGACAGTCTAACTGAACATTTGCTCCTTTTAGGGCGATATGGTGACATTGAGAAAGCAAATGAGAGCCTTCTCCTTAATGTGTCAGCGTTACCTAAACAGCATCAACACCGCAGTCAAGGAGCAGGTGGGATTATGCTGACAGGACTGTTCTCTTATTCCTGATGTTTCTACATGGCCATCGTTCACTACAGCTGAAAATGTGGTCAGTCAGTATTGTCATAAATGCTGAGGTGTTGTGTTTATTCCAGGCCTTCACCATTCTATGTGATCTGCTATTGATCTTCAGCCACCAAATTATGTCTTCAGGCCGGGAACAACTGGAGTCTCTGGTCTATACGCCAGACTCTTCTTTGCAGGCAGAGCTGCTCAACTTCATCATGGATCAAGTGTTCATTGATCAGGATGATGACAGCAACAGCACAGGTCAGAGTCATTACCATCACGTTAACCAACCACACTAAAATTTGAAAAGTGGGGCATGGACAACTGATAATATGTATTTTTAATGTTTGAATGACGTATTTTTCAGACGGACAGCAAGATGATGAAGCCAGTAAAATCGAGGCTCTGCACAAGCGAAGAAACCTTCTAGCTGCCTATTGCAAATTAATCATTTACAATGTTGTGGAAATTGACACTGGAGCAGATATATTTAAACAGTATATGAGGGTAGGTTTTAATCCTTTTTTTTTAGTAATTATAAAAAGTTCCTCCAGCCCTGCCCTTCTTGTTAACAGTATTGCATCCTTTTCTCCTTAGTATTACAATGACTATGGAGATATCATCAAGGAAACCATGAGTAAAACCAGACAAATCGACAAAATACAATGCGCAAAGACACTCATATTGAGCCTGCAAAAGGTAAGATTCTTGGCCTGGGTGGGGACTTAGTAATTTGTAAAAAGACAACATATTTATTGTTGTCTTGTTTCATTTTCTTTAGGTAGTCTAAGTTTCAGGCCTCTCAGCTGTGAAACCACCTGTAAAGACATATAATGTTTTGTTGTTCTTCCTTTTGTAGTTATTCAATGAGATGTTGTCTGAACTTGGCTTCAATTGTGACCGCTCATCGTCAGCCTTCTGCGGTATTAAAGAGCTTGCTCGGCGCTTCTCATTAACTTTTGGCTTGGATCAGTTGAAGACCAGGGAGGCTATTGCCATGTTACATAAGTAAGGAACAGTCCTGATTCAAGACCATGTGGTTTACAGCTTGCATGCATGTCAGGTCTTACATTGTGTACAATGTGTGTTTTAATGAGGAAAGCTGTTCATTCATTATTTCGCCTGTATTTGTTTTAGGGATGGAATTGAGTTTGCTTTTAAAGAGCCTAGTCCCCAAGGAGAGGGGAGTCCACCGCTTAATCTAGCGTTTCTGGATATTCTGAGCGAGTTCTCGAGCAAACTGATTCGACAGGACAAGAGAACAGTGTAAGTTTGAGGCGCAAGATGTGTAGAGATTTATGTTTGTGGTGAACACACAGCTGTCGCGGGGACCCTGAAAAGGTGCTGACTGTTGTCATTCTGTCACTTCTACAGCCACATGTACCTGGAGCGATTCATGACGTTTCAGATGGCGCTGCAGAGGGACGACTGCTGGCTGCCGCTTATCTCCTACAGGAACTCCCTGCAGGCTGGAGTGGACGATGATACCATGTCTGTCATCAGTGGGATCAGCAGTCGGGGGTCCACCATCAGGAGTAAGAAGTCCAAGCCAGTCACTGCTAGCAAAAGGAAACTGCCTGAAGGTGAGCAATTCAACAATGTGTCTCAGTCAGTAAGGAACCTTCTCTGTAAAACCCTTTACATTAATGCCATCATCCCCTGCCAACGCCCGGTGTGCACATTCTCATGGCCACTGCATGCGATCAGTAAACTACATGGAGTTTAAGAAATTCTTTTCTCAAGCAGAAGAGAACAGCTGCAGCAGTAGTGACGCAGTCTGGATGAACCGTGAGCAGAACGTGCAAACGCCAGTAATGATGCATTCGCCCCACCTCACGTCTACGGTACTGAGGGATCCAAAGAAGATGAGGCCAGAGGACAGCTACACGACCGCATACACCATGCCAACAGAGCAGCATCCCCATCAGCCTGTGCCTACCCAGCAGCAGCCACACCATCACCACCAGGCTGCCATGGATTACAAGTATGAAAACCTTCTTCAGAAAGTATTCAGACCCCTTCACTTTTTACATACTTTATTGTGTTGCAGATTTAATTTGAAATAGATATAATTTCCGTTTTGCCCATGAATCTACAAACAATAATTCAAAATGACAAAGTGAAAACAAGTTTAGACATTTTTAGAAAAAATGTATTAAAAATCAAAAACTTTCTTAAGCAACTGTAACTTTTCCTTTACCTTACCTTGAAATTAACATTTGCAAATATTGCTACTGTTTACAGTATCTTGTGCTATTTCTGTTAAACTATGAGCCTTATGAAGTCATGTTAAATACTGCCCTACAGTACCCAGGTTACTTGGATGGTGACACAGAGGCAACAAGCTGAAGCCCGTCAGCAGCAAGAGCGGGTTAGCATGCACTATGCCAAGATGAGGAACCACATGCAGCAAGCAATGTAAGATTCAGAGTAAAATTTAGAGCTGGGGGGTTTGACAGTTTTTGATATAACATCCAACCAATAGACGGTATTTCAAAAAAGAACAATCCCCTAACAATCAGTGTGTATTCCTCAGTCGTCGAGGCTCTGGACTCATGGAGGATGATGAAGAGCCAATAGTGGAGGATGTGATGATGTCATCAGAGGACCGCTTGGAGGACATCAATGAGGGCATGGATTTTGACACAATTGACATCGATTTGGTAATTCAAGAAATGTTAATCTTGATTCTGTGTTTCTATAAAAGAAATGCAAACAGTGCCTTGTATATTACAAGCTCTGCAACCACATTTTAACTGTCAGCAAAAATCAAATGTCCCTTTATGGTCCAGTCATATTTTACTGGCATTAACTTTATGAGCAAGTTTCCTCCAAATAAAAAACAGCAACAACAGACGTTGATTTGATGATGGTGCATATAGTGTATGTGAATGTGTGTGATCACTGTATACATGGAAACTTAATTAGTCTTATTCCCTCCCTGTATTGTCAGATTTTAGAATATTAGAATTTGCACAAAACTAAAAGTGAATTATTACATCCTACCTGAGTAAATGTGCAGTATTTAATCACCGAAATTAATGTATATACTTTTCATATGTTTTTTTTATTTTTTATTATGAAGCTCAAATCACATTTTGTGGTGCATTGTTCTGACTGAGCTGCTATTTTTCAGCCGGCATCAAAGAATCGCAGAGAAAGAACAGAACTAAAGCCAGACTACTTTGATCCATCTTCCATTATGGATGATTCGGTAAGGATTTTCCACTTCTTATAAAACCATCCACTTATTTCTTCCTTCTTTTAAAATGTAATATGTAAACCTTATATTTGTTGTTGTAGGTGGGTGCCCATTGTTTCTCATAAATGTTTAGGCCGGTTATCTTGAGGTAACTCCGTTCTCTAATGATCATGAGTCATTATTTAAGGACAATTATGACCACTAAAGTTGGATATAACCACTTTCACCAAAAACACAATTTTTGTGTATCAAATACTCATCAGCTAAAGGTGTTTCTGAAACATTCATAGCTTTCTCCACGATGGAGAACAGCAGCAATAGTCACCTTCGATTAACATTGTTTACATTGTATTCCCAGGCCACCCTAATGGCAAAAAGCAATGAAATTTTCACTTGAAATATTGATAAAATCACAGTTTATTACACTGTTGAAATACTTACAGAATATACTGTCTACACAAAACTGAAATACTAGTTATTTCTCGATCCTGTAGTAATTGGTGTGGATGCTGTACTGTTTTTAACAAATACACAAGTCCCAAATGCTGTTTTTTTGTTTGTTTTTAATAAAATGAAAACCATAGTTGACAATGAATAACCCCCACCAAAAAGTAGGAAAAATATATAGAATATAATTTATTAGCAACATTGGCTAAAATATTGTTTTTGTGGTTTATTGTGGATTTATTGTTATATCAAATTTTACTAAAATACATTTGTGTTTGTTTTTAGGTTCTCAATGTCTCAATGTACTAAAAGGAAGGACAATGTGTCATCAAAATCCTTGGAAGATAAGATGGATGACTGTTATCTGTGAAAATCAGAATGGAGCAAAATGGACTACTATAAATGGTTTGCGAGACACCAACGTTTGCCTCTTCAACACTTTGTTAAAATTTAGAGGGAGAGCTTGAATTTGAATTTTATTCTGATATTTTCACACACCAGACTTCTGTCACACTGCAGGAGAAATGTTTCTGTTTTTCTTCCATTGCCCAAAAAACAACTTGATGTTAGCTTTAACTAAGGTGAAGCTGTTTGGGTTAATAAAAGTGCCAGTACAGACATTATGTGGCAGGTGCATGGTGAGGGGGCAGTAACAGACTGAAATTCAAATTAATAATATATACCTTTAATCTTTTTCATTCAGTAGACAAAAATTGTCTGTTGTAAATACATAGTGGCCAATATACAGGTGAGGTGAACACAATTTCATGAACACAAGTTGATAGAAATATTAAAGCCCTGCAAAATAATACTATCTTTATGATGCTTTTATCGTTCATTTGTTTTTGAACACTATAATGACACTGCACTTCGTCACAGGGGTGTTTATTCAACTCTATGGTAATTTTACAGCCATATTTTTAAAAAATTATCAAAGGCTCCAATCAACGCCTCACTGACGCAATCTAAATGAAACTGAACATCATAAGCTTCAAAAAATCTGCATTAATTTCAGGGCTATTGAATTGGACTGCATTGTAAAGGTGTTAGTGATATTGTGTTCACCTAGTGTACTCTTAAACTGTAGATTTTGGCATGGCATGTAGCCATATATTGAAACATGTACACAGTAAAGTATAATGTGAACTGGCGTCTCATACTGTTCAAAGGCCTTGCCACAAATGATATACGGCATTCTCAGATTTCTTTGTGATGGTATTTTTTAGAAATGTATGTGTTCTGCTTTTATACCTTATAGATTACTTTCATTTATAGATATTTTGTAATGACAATCAAATGTAAATTAATGGTTTCTAATCATGTTATTTCACATAGATGCTGAAATAATCCTTTTTAATGGAAATGATTATGTTACTATAGATATGGCCAGCTGTTTGTATTTTCTTTTCATCTCTATAACAAATGGGTGAAAAAGTAATTGCTAACTACACTTGTTCAAATGTAGTAATTTGACAAAGTGTTGGCTGCATCTAAAATTATTTTTTAATATTCGGAGGATTCACCATATCATACATAAAATTTTGACTCAACCTTAAACATGTATTCTCTCCTATATCTTGAATATTTTTCTCCATTGTATATTATCTAATATCTAACAACATGGACATGCCATAATTGCAATCTTTAAAAGGAAGGATTTGAAAAATGGTTAAGGGTGTGTGTTATTTGTTTTGTGTTGTTTTTTTTCCCAGTTTGCAAGTTTGCAGAGGATTTTTTCAAAAAGCCAATTTATTTGGTGTACCACTGTTGTGTGTATAAGAGTTATAGGATTGTTATAAATTGCAAAGTTTTAGAATTCTTTAGTCAACTATTCTAGTATCAGAATGGTATATTATACAGTTACAGATGTGTAATATATTGTGAATTGGTGCTTATTTCATATTTGCAGTTTCTGTTTGCTTGAAATTTTAGGGAAAGGTTAAAGAAATAGAATGTAACTATTCAAGATAACCTACTAATTTGCAAGTATACTTACAATACATGTCTGTCTTTCAGTGGATTGTTGCGATATTTCTTTACCTCTGTGTATTGGCCTGGCTGGCAGACTAAGATATTATGGAAAAGGGTGTATTCATATTGTAGTTGCAAACAAATTCCTAATTTCCTCACAACCTCACCATAAACTGGAGAAACAGATCACGTGGTCTTAAACAGTTCCATATACATGCATAACAATTCATGTTAGGCAGATGAGAAAAAACATCCTAGAATTGCCTGTAAATTATAAATCATTTCATTTTGGATCTTTTCCGTTTTGCATTGAACTGCTGATAATGTGCATACATCTGTATGTTTACACATATATACAAATATTTGTGTATATTAAATTTGTGTTTTTATTCTATTTACAAAGTGCCCATTGCATCCTTTAAGATTTGTATTTATGTCTGGAGATGTAACATGAAAGAATAAACCATCTGCGACCGTGTGACATGGCTGTCAGTCCATAGTTACAATTGAGAACTTGAAGGACATACAGAAATACTGTCTTAATTTTACTTTTTAAACTTTCATAAATTTAATATTTTCCTTCTTATATCGTAGCAGACTTTCAAGAAAATGATTAGCTTGTCCAAATGAGACCGGAGGTAGCTCACTTGAACACAAAAAAACAGAGGTTTTAGTTATAAATTGTGTTGTTAATGCAGTTTAACACGTTATATAGTCAAAGACATTGTTAATTACTATTTCAAATCAACAAACTGATCCCTGAGGTGCACGCACACACCTCCACTCAGAACATTAAGTTCCCTATTAACAAAGCCTCCGGACACAGCCCAGTGTTTCACCATGCAGCACTGAGCTAGCATCAGCAGCCGCGGCAGCTAACCACCACATTTGACCCTGTGTGTGCCATGATGAACTAGACATCCGGGGCTGTTTGTATGGAAGATGGCGACACTTATCCTCCCTGGTGAATGGATCAAAAACTGGGAAAAATCAGGAAAACACGAGTTGTGAGTACATCTGAATTTTACCACTGTGTTAGAGGATTGTAGTGCTTTAGGAGTTGTTGAGTGATAGCTGATAAAATATTACGTAGCTGGCAATGCAGTTCAAGGCCAGCCTGTCAAGTGTCTGCTGTGGCTAACATATGCGGTAACGTTAGCAAGCTAAAAAACAGCTCAAGTGGCCTGCTAACATCATCTAGTGCTACTATTTGAAAAAATAAGAAACTCGTGTGTTGTTGACATTTGATAGCGAATACAATTGATTTACTCCATTTAATAGAGTGGATGCTTCACTTAAATTTAACTGGCTAACATTAGCTATGTGCAGGCTATCTAGCTAGCTTACGCTCCCACTAGACCCTTCCTTAATTTGTAAACACGATGGCTATCAAAGCTAAGCTAGTTAGCATCCTATTAGCTCACTCTCGTGTTGCACCGATTTCGTACTTGTTAGCTTTCTAAATGGAAGAAATTTCGTGCCAATAGTTCAAGTTAATAAACAGTGCTAACTGCCAACAGCCAACTGATGCACCACTGATGGAAAAACACACTTATTATCCAGCGCTGTGCTATGTTAACAATAATGATAATCAAGTGGAGGGAAACAACGGATCTTAATAATGTTATAGAAAGTTAGCTGTAATGGCTGGTTAAACGTTATATTGCCTTGGCACGGAAGCATGAAAAATAACACTGACATTTAATGATTTTGTGCAATAAAAGTTTTACTGTCACAAATAAAACTTATGGGATAAGATGACATTAGTCGTAATATTGTTAACGTCCAGCTAAAGCTAGATATTGTCAGTTAATGTTAACTTGCTAGATATTGTGAGACCCATCTGTTAGATAGCTATTTCACAGTGCATATAGCTTTACTCCGCTGTAGAAATATGTGCTCGGCGCTAACCGGTGATATCTGGACAGCGAGCATCAACTTTAGTATCACAATAGAGAGAGAGAAGCTTCTCCTAACAACATCTGGATATTAATAGTGATGGCAAAATGGAGCTGCTTTATCAAAGCAAAAACGCTGCTTGAATACAATTGTCATTCATTTTCTTGAGCGCCATCATCATTTACAGGCAGAGACACAATAGGCTCACCCACAGTGCTAGCTGCTATTAGTGGTTGTAGGCCTTGCGTATTTAAGAAAGGCCTGCAGTGAGATGCACCAACTCGGAACTACTTCATTCATAGTCCTGAACGTAAAGCCTTTCACTGTAGCTGATAGAACTTTGACAGAAAAATTCTTCAGATAGTTGCAATCAGCAATCTGTAAAATGCTGTTCAAGAAATACTCAAACATGGATTTAAATTATACATTTATATTCCCTTTTCAGCTGTGTCTCTGACTGTGGTACAGATCTTGCCTGTGCACTGACAGTAAAGAATCTCATATATTTAACATGATCTCTGTGCAGAGCTGAAATGAAGCTGTAATGCTGCTGTCAATCCAGAAGCCACTTAATGTGGTAAATAATGTGTTCAGTTGAAAAAAAATTCCCATCACACAAAACAGCTAAAAACATGATTAAAGCATGATATGCTATAAACATATTATGTCTGCATAGCACAGTTGTAAATCCTCCAATCAGAGGGCGTAGGTTAAAGGCCTACAGACTTCCCATAACTTCAGGGATGCAGTGACATCTCTGGTGAGCTGCAAGTAGTAGGGGAATTCCCATGTGTTGGTAATGTGTTACTTTGTTATTAAATAACCACTATTTTTCAGGTCAAACAATGTCTTTTCTTTACAAGCATTCTAAAATTTTGGTGGATATTTAGATCTGTCTGTGTCTGACAGCCATCATTTATGATGGTGAAACCATGGGATTAACCACAGCCAGAGAGGCCAGGTTGGAAAGTTGATTTAGTGCTATAACTTTTTGCTTATAGTAGTGAAAATGGCCCGTCAGCATCATGTGAATATCAACCACTCCGCTTTTTGACCATAGGGCCCTGACATACCAAGCCACCAGTTTTGTGCCATTGAGCATCTCTAACTTACCACTCCATGTACATTAGTACTCAAAGTGCACCAAGCATCATTAACGCTAGATGATATTTATCACGATCATTAAGATGATTGCGCGTTTTGAAACAGTGGCAGAGATAGTCATCTAGTTGTGATGTGTTGAATTGTACGTTTTAATGGACAGCATTGAGGTAACACAAAGTGTCTGATTAGTTTCCTGGGAGTTTTGGAATCTCCCCGTTTCTCCAAATTTCTTATTTTATATAGGGTATGGTGTTGGCATAGTCTTAAATGCATATATGTAATCCAGATGTTATGAGAATATTGGTATGCAGTTACTTGTAACCAATGAAGCCACTGTATTTGCATTGTTTTCCTGGGTGGGAATACATTTATTAAAGTAAATGTTAAATGATGATAAAGATATTTTAAATGTATGTGACTGTTGTAGTCTAACTGACCAGAATTTTGTCTCTTTACTTCATAGTGTACAACTCTGCAAAGACCTTACAGAGAAAACAGATCATGGAAGTGAGGTTAAAGGTAAGTTGAAAATGACCTCAGTTCTCTTATGCACTCATGTTTTGTTCGTTTGCCAATTGGTTTAAGCTTTCCTGTTATACACACAGACCCGCATTCATCTTGGCAATTGTGATAGTTTGAATCCATCAGCTATTTAAGAAAAGAAAGTATTTTGAAATAGTTTACCAAAAAGAGATCAAAATAGGCATACAATATGTCAGACAAGTTGAAGTGTCAATTTACCATAGTTTGTAAATTGCAAAATTAGTGAATTTCAAAAGGTTATTTATATGGATGATCAGAAGTCAACTAACTATCCATTGAACTGATAAATATTCAGTACGTAAAATATGTACATTGCAGTTCAGAATTTGTGGCAAGACTTGCAAAGAGGAGTGGAATAAAATTACATCATCCAGTTGAAAGTTCACATAGACCTGTCCATTTACATTCAAGGCTTAAGCTGTTGTTAATAGTGCCTCTGTTAAATACTTTCTTGTGGGTGAACACTTCACATAGGGAGTTTTTTGTGTTTTATTTTTAAATCCAGTTTAGATCAGTTTTTGGATATTAAATTTCACAGTTAATGTTCAAGGGTCTTTTTCTGTCAGTTCTGTCAGTGCAGTTTTAGATGAACTGTGTCTTTTGTCTTGTCTGTTTACCCCTGCAGATATACAGGCCGCCTTATACGAGCTATGTTGGCAAGTTGTACAGGGGAACCTCAAGTTGGATCTTGTCGCCAGCGTCCTTGGGGACATGATGGTACAAGTGCCTTTTTTTCTTCTTTTTTTTTTAAGTTTTTTTTTTTTTGTGAGTTCGGTAAACATAAAGTTTGATTTGACACTAACTCTGGGACACAGTTTTGTGATTTGAGTTTCAATGTACCAGCAAATAATCATGTACTGTCCAGTTTAAACATTGTTAGTTTTTGTTTTTTTTTGCTTTCAGGAACTCCGAGATGACATGCCATCAATTTTAGCAGATGTGTTCAGTATACTAGGTAAATATTTTTTCTTTAAATATTTAGTTGTGGTGTCTTAAGTACAGCATTAAAAGTAATTAGAATATAATGTGTAATATCTTTATAGTTTTTAGTGGTCAGCAAACCTGGCATATTTCTACTTTCATAATGTTTTTTCTGACTATTCCTACAGATTTAGAGACTGGTGCACTGGAAGAAAAAAACAAACGTGATCATTATACACAATTGGTGGGAGCATGTTTGGTAAGAACACTATGTCTTTATTAAGATCATATTATTTTTCTATAACTGAAAGAAGAAACAAAAACCACGCTTGCTTTCACCTCAGACTAGAAGTGAATAGAAAGGCTGAATAAATATTTTTTATTTTTATCCCCAAAATACGAGAGCTTGTATGACTAAGCTTTACACTTAATTACAACATTTGCAGCATAGTTATATACTTTGACATTTTTATTGTCTTGACATTGAGATACGCATATAAGAATTTGACAATATCCCTGTCTATTGGTGTCATAGACGTACTATTCATTTTGATACCCAGATCTATGATAAACTACTTAAAGAGGTTAAATGACAAATTTATTTCTTTTATTCCAGTTTTTTGTTCCAGAGGCCATCCTGAAAGAGAGGCTGGATCCAGAAACCCTTGAATCTCTTGGACTAATAAAACAAGCCCATCAGTTCAATCAGAAGATTGTAAAAATCAAGACTAAACTATTGTAAGTACAGTGCACAGTTTAGTAGAGCGGTAGATATGCATAAATGGATAAGGTGCATTTTAGTCTCCTGGGCACACTTTTTATGCTTCATAAAGCGTATTAAATATTTGTTTAATTTTTTTAATTTCTTCTCAGTTACAAGCAACAGAAGTTTAACTTGCTAAGGGAGGAGAATGAGGGCTATGCCAAACTCATCACTGAGCTTGGCCAAGACCTGTCAGGCAACATCACCAGCCACCTCGTCCTGGAGAGCATCAAGTCCCTCATAGGTAACTGACAAATCTTTTGCAGGGTCACTGCATCGAACATGCTGCTGCTATGTATTAATTTGCAGTTTTGCAAATTCTACATCTACAGTCTTGTGGCGGGTTTTTGGGTTTTTAACAGTAATAGACATACAAAGGCTGTTGTATTACCTGCATTTTCACCAGAACTTCTGACAGAACCCACATCACATTTGATTTGGCCTCCTTTCATTGTTCACTTGTTTAGATTCAGCATTGACTCTGTTATGTTGCTGTTTATCCAGGGCTTTGCATGGCCAGGTACCTGTGTATCACAGAAAGTCTGTCCTTGTATGTTACCTGCCAGTCTTTTTGATCTTCACACCAAGGACTGCTGGCAGTCCCATTCATACTGAGAACATGAGTTGACAGGACTTTGGTTTCAGTAGCACCAAGGCTTTGGAATAACCTGTTACTATAAACTGATGACTTACCTGTCTGGACAAGTCTTTGATTATCAAATTATTCAGTTTAGTGACTCAGGTGACTTTAGTGGCTTTTTTTTGTTTAGTTTTTTTGCCCTCAATTGTGTTCTTTTGCCTGCTAAGTTCTTTTTCTTCTGCCTGCAGGATGTTTCAACCTAGACCCTAATCGTGTTTTGGACATAATCCTGGAGGTGTACGAGAGTCGCTCTGACCAAGATGAGTTCTTCCTGTCTCTCATTAAGTCCTACATGTGTGAGCCACTCACCCTTTGCCACATCTTGGGCTTCAAGTTCAAATTCTACCAGGTGAGAATATCAAGTCTGCGTAATGAAAGCTAGAATGTGTGCAGCAGTATAAACTGACCCATGACCAGGGAAATCCAAAACTGAATAAAAATAAGTTGTACCCAGCTTTCATATTTTAAAATGCTTTGACTAGTTTTATAATGTGTTTGTGTTTGTTGTCTGTTTTTAGTAAGCCCATTGCCTGATATCTTAAATGGCAGAAAACAGTCCCAAGATTACAGCGTGAACCATGTGTCATTTGTCACTTGTTCTTGATTTTCATGAAAATGTATTTATTTATTTATTTCTCCTGTCTTTCCTCAGGAGCCCAATGAGGAAACCCCTAAGTCACTTTACCACATTGCTGCTGCTCTGCTTCACCACAAGCTGATAGAGCTGGAGGATCTCTATGTACATGTAAGCAAAAGGAACAGCAAGTTAAAAGACATCACCATTCAATTTACATGTGTAGCTTCTTGACGCCTCAGTCAGAATTTGAGAGTATAAGTTCTGTAGGACTAAAGCTAGCGACTATAATCCTGTCATGTCTTGAGGATCAAATACAAAGTTTAATGTTATGACACCTAGGTCAAATGTGAACACTGTTTTAGTACAATTTGCTCCGAGACTGAAGGCTCGGCTGGTTTGCTGCCTCTCTGTCATTCCAGCTTATGCCACAAGATGCCACCATTGTAGAGGAACACAAACGAGATATCTCAGAGGCCAAACAGATTGCACGCAAGTTGGTCATGGTTGTGCTGCCCTCAGAGAAGAGTGACGACAAAGAAAAGGAGAAAGAGAAGGAAGAGGAAAAAAATGACAAGGTATGAAAGCATTTGCTGTCAGTTGATTAGATATAAGCCTGTTCTGGAGGAATGACAAAGAAATATCTGCTGTGTAAAGCCTATTCTGAGTCACCTGAAGTTGAATGAACACATATAGTTCAAATGTTTAACACAGAATAATAATTAAAACAAAAATTCACAGCAAATGACCTATGAATAGTTATGTTTACATTTTTATGTCGAAATAGTCTGAGATGCTGCATTATTATTTACCTTAACATACAGTATCATTTTTTTCAGCCTTCACAACATGATGCAGATATATAAATAGGAATCAATTTAAAAATGTATCACTTTGGAGTATGAGACCAGCTGTGCTCAGTTTCTGTGAATGCTCTAACTGCCTTACTAAATGTTACTGAACTTTGGCATATTTAATAATTCACAGACACTCAGTTGCTTCTCTTTTCTATGCCCACACAGCCACCTGATAACCAGAAGCTTGGTCTGTTGGAAGCACTGCTTAGAATTGGAGACTGGCACCACGCCCAGAGTATTATGGACCAGATGCCTTCCTTCTATGCTACTTCTCACAAGGCCATTGCCCTGGCACTCTGCCAGCTTGTGCACCTGACTGTGGAACCTCTTTACAGAAGGTGCTGATTTTGCCATGTTTCACTTACTGCTCACTACGTGTAGTCAGACCAGAAAGCATGCACAAGTACCTCTCATTCCACAGTTTGACCTCCTCTTGGTGCCAACATGTCATGTATACAAGTTCAGTAAAAAAATGAAAAAAGTGAAAAATAAGTGGGGAGAAAATAAAAGGAAAGTTCAAGCTATGACACACTGGTCTGTTCCTCCCAGGGCTGGCGTCCCAAAGGGGGCAAGAGGATGTATAATGCATCCACTGAGGAACAAGCGAGCCCCTCGGCCTGCAGAGAGTTTTGAAGACCTACGCAGGGACACGTTCAGTATGCTCTGCTACCTGGGCCCTCACCTCTCCCACGACCCAATCCTCTTTGCCAAGATCGTGCGTCTGGGCAAGGGCTTCATGAAAGAGGTACAAAACTATAACCGCTACATTACTACACCTGCAGCCTAAACCTTAAACCGTACTTATTTTATATGTCTTTTGCTTCCCAGTACCAAAGTGATGGCAGACCTGATGTTAAAGACAAACTGGTAAGTGTAGTAGGTTAATCTTTAGAGTAGAGTTTTGCTTTAGTGGATCTTTCAGTTTATCTCTGCAGTACATGTTACTGTGAGGATCTTATGCATGTTAATTGTATGTTCATTACAGGAAACACTGCTGAGTTGTTTCCTGAGCATTGCAGACCAGGTGCTACTCCCTTCTCTCTCCCTGATGGAGTGTAATGCTTGCATGTCTGAGGAACTGTGGGGTCTTTTCAAGCTGTTTCCCTACCAGCACAGGTGAGATGTTCACACTCACACTCACACTCACTGCATGTGGTGCTCTGTAATTGAGTTGTCGGATAGTAAACCCTCAGGGAGGTTTTCAGAATGATGTTTACTACCTTGCATGGAGTAGCACACACAGTCATACTCAAGAGTTCTTAAAATCCATGCTTGATTGTGTAAAGTGCATTTTTCTGTAGTATTTAGCAAACCATCTTTTCTTCCACCAAGCAATACTGTGTTAACAATGTTAAAGGTAAGGATTTGATATAAACTCAAAATGGACAAATAACGCAGTTAATTTCTACTCTGCTGTGTCAGTGTATTGTACAGTGGGTTTCTCTTTGTGCTGAATTTATTTTTGCATCTTAAGATTGGTAGATATGATGGATAGATAATACTGTATTAATCCTCCATAGAGGACATTCAGTTGACCAACAGCAGCACAAACATAAAACACATTATACAACTTAAACCCACATCCATTCACAATAAATAAATCCAAATACAATAAAATACTCATATCAACTTGCAACAGCATGACAATAACATAAAAAAATTAATAAATCAAGGCTTCAGTGCCTTTATGTTCAAAGCTCAAAGTGTCCTGCTGTTCTGCATGAACCACTTCCTCTACCAACTCTAAAGTTGCACCAACTGCAGAGCTGGACCTTTTGAGTCTGACCCTATTGAGTCAGAGATCCCCCTTCTGAACATTGCTCCCCCAACAGACACAAGTATAAAAAGAACCACATTGGTTAACAATGCTGTGGTAAAAATGAGCTGCATCCTGCTACAGACATTAAAAGCTCTCTTTTTCCTTAGAAAGAAACGTCTGGACTTGCATTTCGCATAAATTGCATCAGTTTTCTCTCTCCAGCATAACCTGCTGTCCAGATTCAGCCCCAGAAATTTATCAGTCCACCCTCTCAACCTCAGCTCTGATGGTGACAGGCCCTTTCTTGTCACAAGTTTTTAAAATATTCCTTGACATTGCTTGTTGCAAGTATGACACACAACAAATTAGGTAATTATGTGGTTTTCAAGAGTAAGTCAACCATTAATGAGCAGTCCACTCTTATTTAATATGATGCCTAAAAGCAAATGAAGCAGCAATTCACCCTGCGGTTAGGCAGGCAAATCGTGATGTATACCATTTTAACGGGTTAACATAATGCTAGACGAGAGGTGGCAATTTTACTATTCAAAGACTGCTTTGAATTGCAAGATTAGCAAGCTGACATGTTTGTTTATGTTAAAGCTTTTCCCCCAAAGCTTACTGAGAGAGTGTGTGAGGATTTTTACAGCTGTTAAATTGTAC
Organism: Seriola lalandi dorsalis; assembly: GCF_002814215.2. Taxonomy (NCBI): domain Eukaryota; kingdom Metazoa; phylum Chordata; class Actinopteri; order Carangiformes; family Carangidae; genus Seriola; species Seriola lalandi. The sequence continues at coordinate 1,572,318 of NW_019524809.1, forward strand.
ATTCTTGTTGTTCCACTGTGCCAGTCCTTTAAATGTGTTTGAGTGCTGCAAAGGTAAACCCACTATTTAATTGTGTTTTCTCTGCCCATACTCCCTAAGGTACCGGTTATATGGACAGTGGAAGAATGAGACGTATTCCAGCCATCCGCTGTTGGTTAAAGTCAAAGCACAGACTGTGGAAAGGGCCAAATACATTATGAAGTAAGTAATTTTGCAAAACCAATTGTGCTGTTACTGCATGCTTTCCGTATGTGTGTGTGTGTGTGTGTGTGTGTGTGTGTGTGTGTGTGTGTGTGTGGTGGGGGGGGGGCTTGAATGAATGGGTCACACATGACTTAAAAAGCCAAAACAAATAACATTTGTGGAAACAGTTAAGTACATATATATTTAATAGCAAATCTAATAATATTTGAAAATGTAATAAACATCGCTGTTTGGCTGTATTGAAAGCACAGTTTAACATTGACAGTGCAAGAATTAAAAGTGGAACTTTGTATACTGTATTTCTTTTGAGTGTGTTGTGCCAGTAATTATTCTAATATTGTTATGCTGTTGAACACAGTTATGTTAAGATGACAACCATAAGAGCATTTTCCAATTGCTGTGAAGCTTGCAGAAGTGAAAGTCCTTGCTTACAGCACTCTTTGCATCGTCTTGTGTTTTAATCTGCTGTTTTCTGTCTTGTGCTGTTTTCCCTCCGCAGGCGGTTGACCAAAGAAAATGTGAAACAATCTGGAAGGCAGATTGGCAAACTGAGCCATAGCAATCCCACCATCCTCTTTGATTATGTAAGTGTATTTTGCTGTGATTTATTTTACTTTAGTCTCATTTTGAATGATGTCAACAAACTACAAAGACAAATTAATTCCAGATTTTTGCAGTAGAAAATAAATGATGTTCTACAGCATGTAGCACCTTGCTTGCCCTGTATACCAATTATATTTTTTCTGGCCCTTCTATGCTCTCGCAATTGCATCCCTTCTGGGAATTGCTTGCACCTCGTGCCCTGCTTATAAATCATGCATTCATGTATTTAAGTAAAAGCTACTTGGTAAAAACTCACAAAATTGGGACTGTGTACCTGCCGCACTGACAAAAACAATCACTTTTTTTAGTATGATAAACAATACACAGTTCACAGCCTTTTGCATTTACAATCATTTTAATATTAACATTCGTCTTCTTTTGGCATTAAATGTGAACAAAAATTTGAAACGCCTTCAACTTGAGTAAAGTATCGTGTTTTGATATATGCTTACATCCCTTTATATGAGATGTTGCTCGACATCTGCAATAGTATTCTTAATACATGCGGTTGTTGCATGTTTCTCTCTGTGCTGTGTTTGTATGAGCCCTATACAATGCCATTACAATGTGGAAGGTTTATCATTAAAATAATCTTCGCCCATGCAGTAGTTGGAGGATGTATCATGTCATCTGGTCGGCATTTTTACATATCTCAGGCTCCTACATCATCAGTATTTCAAAACATGGCTCCAACAAAGTTACACATATACCACAAAGATGACATTAGCAGACTTGCTTAGACACTAATTGGAGATAAGGGAGTGGCATCAGGTCAGGTATTATCTATATCCTCTATAGTTGGTGATGTTTCATACACTCATCTCTCCTCTTGTATATCAGATGCTGTCTCAGATTCAGTGGTACGACAACCTCATCGTTCCAGTGGTGGACTCCTTGAAATACCTCACATCCCTCAACTATGATGTCTTGGCCTGTATCCTACACTGTTCCTTCTTTGTTTCAGCCAGTGTGTGTGTCTTGATGGAAACAATTGGTTGTAAGTGTAGATGGGGCTTATTTTATGTTTTCTACATTGTTCCACTTAACTCTGTCTTCAGATTGCATTATTGAAGCTCTAGCCAATCCAGAGAAGGAAAAGATGAAGCATGATGACACCACCATCTCCTCATGGCTTCAGAGTATGTGGCTTCACAAATAACTGGCCTGTTGCTCTACAACAGTCACATCAGTCATTTGCATGCAATAGGAGAGAAGCTGTTTAATGTTTTATTAAGTATCTAACATACACCTGCTCCTCTTGTCAACCAAGGCCTGGCAAGTCTGTGTGGATCCGTGTTCAGAAAATACCCAATTGAACTGGCTGGCCTTCTTCAGTATGTCACCAATCAACTAAAAGCAGGGAAGAGGTATGTGGGTCCAAATGACGTGTGTGCAGGATATGCTAAGTTCAAGCACTACTCGTGTTTAATTCCTCATCACTGGGTTAGTCTTACCTCAGGATTTGTTGATAATCACATTACAACCTAACTGTGAGCAACAGGAAACTACATAGTGTCTGCAAAATTGCTCTCAGTACATTGAGTCATGTGTTCGGTCACGCTCTTTGCATTGCCTTGAATATTACTGATAAAAGTGATTTTTAAACAAATCTGTGTTGAATACACTCTTAGTTTACCCACAGATAGTAGCATCATGACCTAGCCTTCAGAAGACTAGTTAAACCAAAGTTTTCAAAATAAAAGCCTTTTCCTTAAAATGTATTTGATGTCAGGTGTTTTAATGAGACATTCAACATTCATTCATTTAAAAAAACAAAAAAAAACAAACATGTTGACAATAAAACGTTATAAAAATTATTCTAAGGATTTATTGAACTTCTCACTATGTAACATGTTTAAATGTATCTGTGCTGGGAAGAAGTTATTTTAATGCCCCATGCTCAGCCATTTCTTCAGTCCTTATACATCTTTGTTGAATGTCTGGAAATACATTTTGCTTTATATGTCTCTCCTCTCCCTGTAGTTTTGACCTGCTGATCCTGAAAGAGGTGGTGCAGAAAATGGCCGGCATCGAGATCACAGATGAGATGACCTCAGAGCAGTTGGAGGCCATGACCGGAGGGGAGCAACTCAAAGCTGAGGTATATAGTTTCAAGTACAGTTATCATTCTTCAATGCAGTCTTGTGTGCAAGATCAGTCTGATTACCTGGACCAGTGCTATATCCAAGCTCACCTCCATCCCATTGTGACTCTTTCAACAGGGCGGCTACTTTGGCCAGATCAGGAACACTAAGAAGTCATCACAACGTCTGAAGGATGCACTGCTGGACCACGAACTGGCCCTGCCACTGTGTCTACTCATGGCTCAGCAACGAAACGGAGTGGTTTTCTTAGAAGGTGGAGAAAAACATCTTAAACTTGTTGGCCATCTCTATGACCAGGTATACACCCTCTCTAAATATATGAATCCAATCGATCTCTTGGTTTTAGAAGTAAAGTAAACAGTAAATGTGCCTGCGCTGTCCAACAAGATAAACCTAAAACATAAGTGTTGAAATTTACTTATATTTTTTGTTGTTGTTGCTAAGGTAATTCTTTGTCTTCTTGCAGTGCCATGACACTTTGGTGCAGTTTGGTGGTTTTCTGGCCTCCAACCTCAGCACAGAAGACTACATCAAGCGAGTTCCCTCTATTGACATCCTTTGTAACCAGTTCCACACTCCACATGATGCTGCCTTCTTCCTGTCTCGTCCAATGTACGCCCATCAGATTTTGGTAAGTCGACTGCTCTTTCATATACTCTGTGCATCATGTCACATTTCTGTTATAAAGAGAGATTCTTGTCTTTGCCATCAACACATTGGTCATGCATACATTTTTGTAAGTTTCATCTGTTTTGTAGAGTTGTGTGATTTTTATGTTCATTTATTTTTTCATTATTCATCATTTCATCATAATATTTTCATTTTGAATATTCAAGCTCAGGTCAGTTGACTTGCTGTCTAAAGGCTGATCCCTCTCGTTGGAAAAAAACATAAAAAAAAAAAAAGAAAGGCACCATGGCTTTTTTTTATTTATTTTATAACATGTTGATGCTGCCTGTACCCAAAGCTACATTTTATCCATCAATAAGAAAACAATTTTATATCAAGACAAAAAACTGGACCAGATAGGACAACTTTTTTGGATTGGAGAAAACGTAGAGACCTCTAACTATGCCCATTCTACTCAGTCTAAGTACGATGAGCTGAAGAAAGCAGAGAAAGGCAACCGGCAGCAGCAGAAGGTACACAAGTATGTGGCAGCCTGTGAACAGGTGATGACACCGGTGCACGAGGCTGTGGTGTCCCTCCATCCTACCAGGGTCTGGGACGACCTCCGCCCTCAGTTCTACGCCACATTCTGGTCCCTCACCATGTATGACCTGGCTGTGCCTCATTCTGCCTATGAACGTGAGGTCAACAAGCTCAAGGCCCAGATCAAGGCCATCGAGGAGAATCCGGAGATAGTGAGTAGTTTGCACTCATAACCATTTTTATATTTTACACTTAACTGAAGCGTTTGTGCTGCAGAAGTAAAATTCCTATACATGTAGATCACAAAACGCAGCTAATGCAAGACCCTGTGATTGTACAAGAGATTGCATTATAAGGCGCTGTCAGTGTTTTGAGTTGTGTTTGTATTATGGTGTGAATATTAATGTGGTTTCCTTCCAATGTAGCCCTTGAATAAGAAAAAGAAGGAGAAGGAACGCTGCACTGCCCTACAGGAAAAACTGCAAGAGGAGGAGAAGAAGCAGCTGGAGCACGTCCAAAGGGTTCTACACCGCCTCAAACTAGAGAAAGACAACTGGTTGTTGGCCAGTAAGTATCCAAATGTTGGTGCCAGTGACACTGTTGATGCGTCTTAGTCTGCGTGTGTGCAGTTTTCCAGAATGCTCTGACTTCTCTGTTGAGATTTAGCTTTAAATGCAAAAAGCTAAAGTTTAGTTTCTCCCAAATTAACTTACAGCAACTACTCGAATGAAAATCAATATTTCACCAGTAGATGATAAATGTGAAGAGAAGTGAAGAGAAATTCAGTTTTATGTCCTTTTAGCCAAAGTGTAGTCACAAGACTGATAATGTAGTTACGGAGAACATCCAGACAGAGTTTATCAAGTCATTGCCATGATCACAACATCAATATTATATGCGAATCTAATGTTCATTGCCCTATCTGCCTCTCTTACTAAGAAAACTTTAAATGCTTATTGACAGAATCCACAAAGAATGAGACCATAACAAAGTTCCTCCAGCTCTGTCTGTTCCCGCGCTGCATCTTCTCTTCCATCGACGCTGTGTACTGTGCCCGCTTTGTTGAGTTGGTCCACCAGCAAAAGACACCCAACTTCTGCACCCTTCTGTGCTATGACAGGGTAAGACACTTAAACACACTCAGACTCTTATACGCCTATGATCATAATGACTTATGATATTTTAACAGCAGTCTTCTTAAAGCTACAAAGGGCTTTATAGGAAAAGAAATAAACATTAATAATGTGATTAATGAAGGGGAATAATAGAGGCTCTAATTCGGCCCAATAACGCTAAAGAAGAAATGTAAGTGCCAAAAATGCACTGAGTGGTTCAATGACCAGTCAAGTACGCCATCAATTGAAAGCTTGAAAGGAACGCTCAATAACTGCTTGTCTATTAACACCACTTTCGTAAAACTCAGAGCCCGAAATTAAGTGCAGCTCTGACATATTGGCAAAAACCATGCAGACTTTGTAGCTTTTTCCATATGGAACATTGCGCGTTGTTGTTTCAGCAAACATTGTGTCACCCTGCAGGTGTTCTCTGCTATCATTTACACCGTGGCCAGCTGTACTGAGAATGAGTCTCACCGCTACGGACGCTTCCTCTGCTGCATGCTGGAGACGGTGACCCGTTGGCACAGTGACCGTGCAATCTATGAGAAGGTATCCAGTTCTGCTTGTTCTTGCACATGCAACAACATTGATTTATTCGTATAATTTTCTGATGTAAGATGAGCATGGAATTAACGTGTCTGTTTCTATTGTGCGGTCATAGGAGTGTGTCAATTACCCAGGCTTCCTGACCATCTTCAGAGCCACAGGCTTCGACGGAGGGAACAAAGCAGATCAGCTCGATTATGAGAACTTCAGACATGTGGTGCACAAATGGCACTACATGCTGACTAAAGTAGGCAACCCTCTCTTTATCATTGTGGTTATTCTTTAAAATTCTGTCTAGGTAATGTCAGTCAAAGCCCTCTGTATTTATCTACACTCGTGTCTCTTCTAAATCCAGGCTTCAGTTCACTGCCTGGAGACCGGAGATTACACCCACATCCGGAATATTCTCATCGTGCTTACCAAGATCCTGCCCTGCTACCCCAAGGTCCTGAACCTGGGCCAAGCACTGGAGTGCCGAGTCCACAAGATCTGCCTCGAGGAGAAGGACAAGAGGCCAGACCTCTATGCCTTAGCAATGGGGTAACACAGCGTTGTGTGCTGTTCAGCTCTCTGTGGAGCATACAGTTAGCATATTTTGTGAAGTGTGATAACAACATGGAAACATGGGAGATGAAAAAGCAAGAGTGCGAGTTATCTAATTTATTTAATTTATAGATGTTTTATTTTGATGTGTTCAGACACCTACGAGTGGGTTGAGTGTTGTTATCAAATGGGATGGCTAAACAGGTTATTGAAGATTTTGACATTTTTTCAAGCTGTTCACGGCATTATATTTTTGCTTTAGAGTGGACAAGAGAGACAGCTTGTTTTTGTACAGTATGTGTAATTCAGCCCTTGAGTGTTGCGCAGGTGATCTACGATAATCTTGTTTAGCCACTGGGATTCCTAATGAAGTAGTGAGTCTTTAAAATTACATTACAAGTCCAGTTGCTCTTGTTTTACATCTGCTATATAGCACACAACCTAGATTTCTGAAAACCTTCAGGGACAAATTCTTTTCTTGGTGAAGTCTGTACTTAAGCATGGACGCCCGTACCTGGTGATCAGTATCCACATGTTTTATTCATAGACAAGTATACAGGGGTTTGTATTTGCAAGGAACTGCCATGCTGACAAAGCTCAAGTCCTTGAGTTTTCTCCTCCCTGAATGTTGTGTTTTTTTTTACACTGTGTGACACTCATAGGTTCTTTTGAGGTTTTTGTTTCTGCCTTGTGCAAACCTTTTATGCATCTTACAGTTATTCAGGTCGGTTGAAAAGCCAGAAGGTGCACATGGTTCCTGAGAATGAGTTTCACCACAAGGAGCAGCCAGCACGCAGTGCCACCCCTGCAAGTCAACAGAACGGCCCCGGCAGCACAGGCAAGCCTGCCACCAGCACAAGCAAGACAGAGGAGGGGACGTCAGAGGATGGCGGTGAGTGATTAGAAACACATCAGGACTGTTTCAAATGCAGTGCTTCCTCAATTCTTCACAATGTTATTTAGTTCACAAGTAACATTTTAGGTACATTCAGCTCCTGTTTGATGTATGGTATTGTACCCAACTCAGCTTAAATCCACCATAAAACAAAGTTTATTGGGATCCTTGCGTTTGCAACAGCATATGCAGCATGTCTTGCAGTTTTCATCCATTATAAATCTAATTGGTTCAAAAAACCCAAACATGCATGTCAGAAGTATTAATAATCCTGGTCCTTGATTTATTTTTATGCAGATCGAGGAAAGGACAAATCTCAGGGGACCACAAAGCCAGTGAACAAAGCCAACAGTGCAGCGGCCAAAGTGACCACCAGCAACGGGAACGGTGCTCTCAACAGGTAGGTACATCAAGAGCTGCTATGAAACTAATTAATCTCAAAGTTTAAAAAAACTGTGAGCAGTGCCACTACACCTCTAGTGGGTATTGCCTGTCTTATAATACAATAGCTCAGAAGGACTATAACTGTAATACTGTTTTCAGCAGAATATTTTATGAAAGATTTTTATGCCTCTGCACCAGTGACAGCCAGGGCTAGAGGTGTCATGTTTTCAGATTGTCCATTCGTCCGTGAACGCAATAGCTCAGTAACACCTTGAGGGCATATCTTTGGAATTTGGCACAAACACTCACTTGGACTCAAGGATGGACTGATTAGATTTTGATGGTCAAACGTCAAGGTCACAGAGACCTCATAAAACACGTTTTTACCCGTAACTCAAGAATTTGCATAGCAATTAAGACAAAGTTTTACACAAGCATTTGATATGATTCTTGGTAAACATGTAACCTGAAATTAATCTGAGTGGTGGAGGCATACAACCAAGAAGCACTAATTCTATTTGAATAAAAAAAAGTATACATTCATCTCTTTACAGCACCAAAGCCGTTAAAGAACGGGATGACAAAGAGAAGAGCGGTAAAGAGAAAAAAGAGAAAAAGGAAAAGACACCGGGCAGCACTCCTGAGACAAAGGCGGAGAACCGTCGAGAGAAGCAGAGAGACGAGAGGGCAGGGAAGGAGGAGCGGGCGGCACGTGAGGGTAAGGAAAAGACCCCCAAGGCAGACAGGGAGAAAGTGAAGGCCGAGGAGAAGAGCAGCAAAGATGACAAGGCCAAAGCCGGCAACGGGGAGCCCATGGAGCCGTCCAGGGAGCGTGACGCCATCAAGGAGTCCAAGAACAAGGAGAAGGGAGACAGGAGCGGTGTGGCTGGGTCCCTAAAGTTACCAGTTCCCAGATCAGAATCAGCTGAATCTGAGAGGGGTAAGGAGACTTTCTGTGTGTCTGTTATACAGCTGTATTCTCCACACAGCTAATGAAATGTATGGAAACATTGTGACTACTGACTACTGTCAGTCCACATACAATGTCTGTAAACATATCCAGCCCCTTGGACTACATCATGTTTTACAATATTGAATCAAATGGATCTAATCAAGTGCCCGATGCAGTTATTGCAGCACATTTAATTTAATACATCATATCAAGTTAAGAAAAAGGATATAGAACGTTGTGCTTTTACAAATAAGAATTTTTGGGTGCTCCTCAAATGAACACAAATTTCACTCTTTTTATTTTTACAGATCACAAAAGACGAAAGCTCGACAGTCACTCTTCTCCGTCCCACTCCTCGTCTGTTAAGGTTAGTATGGCTTGAGGAAGGCTGTGCCCGTTTCTTCTCTATCTGCCGGAGCGTTCCCTGCCGTTGCACATTCCAGCAGCCCTGAAGATCACCAAGGAGAGTTGTCGTACATGCAGGCATGGCATCTGGAAATCCCAACCAAATCCATGGGATTTGGAAACCATTCCATGGACATCAGCATAAAATTTTGCAGAATTGGGAGGAAACCCCTCAAGGACTTAGCCAAGAGAATATTGTATATATTGAGTATTTTCATATTGAAATATTTATCTATTTTCATATTAATGAAAGCAGTCAGTGTGCCTTGTGAAGAAAGAAAATTTTTAAGCATTTCTACACTCCTCTTGGATTTTTTGCTTTTTTTTTTCTTGAGAATAATATTCACATGAAGAAAAATGGCTTGCCAAATCAAGAGTTTTGCCTTTTCCAATGGCAAAGTTGTTTTTTTGTTGCTTTTTTTTTTTTCAAGAGCAGTGTTTTACCATTTGAAATGGTGCTCAAGATTTTTTTCCCTGTTTTTGCGAGCTGAGAAGATTTCCTGGTTAAAGTTACGTATTTTGTTTTCCCGTCAACGTGCCCGGATCCAGATCAGGGTCGGATGATGTCCAGCAAAGCACTCTGTCATAGAAGCGCCTCTCTGCTGCGGCTGAGTCATCGGTCCCATCCTCGATCTCCGTTTGTCAAAACGGCCTGCATACAGTCTCGACGTCATATGATGCGTGTCCAGTCAGTCCTGTCGGCCCCTTCAACGCTATCCCCACAACTACCAACCATCAGCATCAGTCGTACTACCTCCTGGCAAGCGTTCGATGGAAAGTCGGAGCCACCAGCAACTGAGATCAACGGGGAAAATGAATGTCACAGTTTTGAATCAGCCAAAAATGCAGAGGAAATAAGCCTGCCCCTACAAAGAGAGAGAGAGAGAGAGGGAAAGAGTGGGCGAAGCCTGAATCGTCTGGAGCATTGCCCAAACCACTGGAAGCTTGTGATAGGTCTTTATTTTACCCTTCCGCCAGAGAAATAGGCTCCATGTGTCTTATCCATTCCTGAACTGTAAGTGATAGCAACAGTTACCTATGTAGGGATGCAGTCAAGCACATAAAACTGAGTGATTTGTCTTACACACACACACACAGGCAGACACATATCCATTATATACAGCACTTGCACTTTAGATGTATTGAATACCAGCTGCGCTGTAGAACTTTTATATTATGCTGTCTGTAGTAATAAGACTAGCAGCTATTTCATATATGCTCAGGGTATTTCTATTTTAAGTATTGACATTCCAGATGTTGAGCCTATGAACTCTCCTCTATGTTATAACCTTGTCAAAGCCTTAGTCCTTGAAGGTCAGAGGTCAAGGGAGAAGTATGCTGTTGGTCCGGCCAGCCCCGACTCCCCACTCCCCCACCCCTTCTTCCAACTCTCTACTGCTGTCTGACAACCTCCTCCCAACCCCCACCCCCTCCCAGCTCATCTGTCATCTCCATTCATCCCTACAGGACAATAGCAACGAACCCAAGGAGTCCACATCCAAGGTTTGAACTGAATCTGCTATTTGTACCTTCTCTCAGATAGTCTGTACTTTGTTCGGGTGCCAAAAATATGTACAGCCGCTGACAAGAAATAACTCAATTTTATTTCCCTCTATCTACTTTTTGGTACACTTTGTAATAAGGAAAGTAATAGTGGATCGATTCTTGTGTCACTGTTATTAAACTTAATGGTAATCCTTAAAGCTGCATTAACTGATATTTTGACCACTTGGAGGCAGCAGAATAAGCTGGAAATATTACATTTGACATCTTACTAAGGTTGTTCTAGAAAACAGCTGCCTTTTCATACATCCAGAAAACACAAGCATTGGGGTCATGTTTCTGACCTATATTGTCTTGTCTGGCTAATATTGTCTTCTCTGCTTTCCACCAGTTTTCTAGATAATATCTGATTAACTGTAAGATGCTCCACACTGTTCACCAGCTAGTCCTTACCTTTGTCTGCTGTTTGGTGCAGTGTGCAGTCAGACAGAAAACAGGTACCTCATGTGGCTGGAAACTGAGAGTAACACTGAGAGTGTTGTTAGTTGTAAAAACAAAAACAAGTTAAAAGAGGCTGAAAGGCTCCATAAAACTGGCCTGCAGTCAGGTGATGACTTTATGGGGTCGTCATTACATGTGATCCCTTTCACATACGGTATAGTAATTTGATCTTTTATTAATAAAAAGAATATTAAATAGTGCAGCTTTAAGGTATTCAATTGAGGTGGTCCCCTTTTTTTGGTAGCAATTGCCTGAATACAGTTATCAGCCCCCGTTACCTTATTCCATCAGAAAATAATTTTATGGCAAAGTCATTGTTGACAGAAAATCATTACATCTAATTTGGACCCAGATTGAATCTGAAAAATAAACATAAACAACAACACACGTGGGTCTCGTCAGGTTTTGTTTTTAATTACACTCAATCACAGTGAATGTAATTAGGTTTTATGACACTGATGAACAGAAAAAGTACAATAAATCTCAACTAAGTGACCTGATTTGATCAGTGTTTTTCCCTCTTTAAGCTAACATTGACTACAGGCATCGATTCTAGCCTTGTTTCTGTGTGGATATGTTTGTATTATTTCTGCACATCTACATTGTGCACTTTTTTCTGTTGATCAGTGTCATTGTTACTGTCTCTGTAATTTTGTCTTATAGGAAATTAAAATTTGAGGTCTTATGGGGTTTTATACTTTCAAAACTGTTGGAGTTAAACCATCATTGGAAAAACTTCAGTGTCTAGCATGTGCATGCCTCAAACCATATCTGTTGTCACACATCACTTATTCCCACAATCACATTTTTCTAAAAGAAGTATGTATAACCTGTATAGCAACACTTTACTTTACGTCCCTGTGTTTAGCATTTATAAGCAGTACGCAAATATTTACTAAATGGTTTATAACAGACTAAAGTGTTGGTCACTGTGTTGACATACTTTATAACAGATCAGGGACAATTCTCTTGAAGCATATTTCCAGTTATTTTCAACTTGAGCCATAAGTTGTTGTTTCTGCTGTTATGCTGTTGTTAAGTGATTCATCACTTATTTCATTGTTGAGTCCTGTTTTCACCAGGAGTTGACAATAATCCTCTAGTACCAATAGGACCAGTGGAATTTAGGTTAGCAATTTGTGATAATTGTTGAATCATTTGTTCAAGGACATGGAACTGCAGTGAGTTGTGATGCCTTAAAAGCTTTTTAGAATTGGACGCAGCACTATTTGGCTGAGATGTGGGTCAAAACACTCAATATAAAGGCACTCCTGACAGCATTAAAATATGTTTGTTTTGTCTTGTTCTGTTCATATATAAATGTCTTTGCAGCACCACGTCAACTACAATTCAGTAGCCCGGTCCAAGAGCAGAGAGAGGGAGACGGAGAAGAAAGAGTCAGAGAACACACAAGGCCGATCCAAAGAGAAGAAGGAAGAAAAGGATCGGAAAGACAGGAAACGAGTCAGTATTTTAAGAGACCACTGCACTTTGTGAAATGTGATTTTGGAAAGGTCTCACACCCCCCACTCCCGACTCCTTGGACATTTTTTATTAGTTGCATTAATGATGTGTAAATCACTATGGTCAGGATGTATTGTTACCATCATTAACATGCTGTATGTAATGTTGTTTCTCTTTAAGGACCATGCTGTCAATGACCGTGAGACAAGCCAAGAATCCAAACGTAGAAAGGATGAGAATGGAACCAGTAAGTTTGTTATTGTCAGACCTGAAGTAGCCATTAACCCAGCAAGCACAGTGCAGCAAAGTGAGCCTAACAAAATCCTCTCTTCCCAGATTCCTCCAAAAACAGCAAGAGCACGAGTCCTTCCTGTGACTCTCCACTTTCAGCTGAAAAAGAGAAGAGCAAAAGATCCAAATCTTCCAGTAAAGAGAAGGCCGAGTCTGTGAAACCTGAGCGAACGTCCTCCGGAGGCAAAAAGGTCAACTCAGCCTGTCACCCTCTACCAGTGTCACACACTCCCCTGCTCTGTTTGTAGAGTACATGACCTTAAATTCATGAACTATTGGTCTTCTTGTCCCTCAACTTAACAGCTGTGACTTTTTCAGTTTGACTACAGGTTTTCATTGATTCATTAATAGATTTAGATGCTGATTAATACTCTGGTAGTTGTATTTCCATTACTAACTCAGAGTTCTCTTTGTGTTCATGTGCTACAGGAGTCCAGACACGATAAAGAGAAATCTGAGAAGAAAGAAAAGAGGGACAGCAGCGGAGGAAAGGAAGAGAAAAAGCAATATCCTTAAACGTAGAGAACCACGAGATCATAATGATGGTTGCTTTGTATTGTTTAGTGTGAATATTGTAATATCGAAAGATATGGAGTCTTTTTACTTTGCTGCTCCTTTCTGCCACAGTGAACACAAGCAAATCATTGCCTTCACTCTTTGCTTACCTGCTTTGCTCAAGGTCACACTTTTGGTCATTGCTGGTTGGGTTAGCTTGTTTTGACCTAATGTAAACTCTTATGTACCAGTGTTTCAACACATATTCAGTGCAGCTGCTCACAGCACTAAATTAGTTTTTCCATTATGAGAAAATTACTTTTATTTTTATCTGTTGTGTCTTAGATGCAATAACTGTTTAATTGCTGTAGATGCCATATTATGTTAAGAAGCCAGCCAAAGGGACTTGCTAATAAACATAATTGTTCCGCTAACACTCCACCTACAGCCACTTGACTTGTCTGATTTTGGCATTTAACTGAGCTCATTTCTGTCTTACACAACCACAGTCCCCTCTGATACACTGTGCCAAACTAAACCGAGCATGTGCTCTGTAACTTGGATCTCACAACATCAATTGGACATTTCAAAAAGCCTCTCACTCTCTTTATAGCAGACACTTAATCACACATTGGCTCTCTTCAAAACTATTAATAATGTTTTTGTCACTTCCTGCAATTGAAAAAAGACTTATTTGTTATTTGAAGGTTGCTGATCTACATCATGTCACACTGTTGTAGATCACACCCTTTTAAACATCACAGTCAGAAAGTGAACAAGAAGCAGCCTGGATGCTTAAAGGCTTGTCTCTATACTCTTTCAGAACATGTGTTTGGCAAACAAACATTTTAGTACTTGTCAGCTTTTCAGTCTTTGATTAATTCACCATTTCCCTTAACAATCGCACTCATAAATCCTATGACAAGCACAGATAATGTGCATTAATCAGTGAAGGTAAGACACATTCAGATTATTTGTAAACAGGTCCTGATACAACAAATTGCAGTCAGTGTTTGATGTATTTTGTTTTTCTCTCTGATCCACAGCAGAACTGAAGAAGCTGTGCTTTTATCTGCAAGTCATCTGCAACTCCATCTGTACTATGTTGTTAACTCGTATTCTCATTTCTGCCTGTCTTGTTTTTCTGTAAACTCCCCTCCAAATTGTTGTTAGCTGTAGTTATTTCAACTTACAGATAACCTTGTTATTTTTCCATTTCAGTATACAGTAAATCAGCTGCAATGTTTTTTTCGTTTTTTTATTATTATTCAGTATGGGCACAATGTGCTGCTCTATTCAGTGTTGTCATTAGTCTAATTTGAAAATGGTTACTCTATCAAATGCTCTCTTGGTATCATCTGGTCATGGATTCAATAATCTTATGCTTGAAACTTTGTAATTTTTTTTGTACGTTGTCAGGCTTTGCTTTGCTTGTTTTATTGGAGTTAACGTGCTTTCCATACTCACTTACCTCATATCCTTTTGAGATACTTAGATACTTTTATTTATTTATCTCCACCTTTTAATCCAAGTAAGACAGTAGGCACAAGTGAGAAAAATTATACAAAGGACCAGTTTGTATATTGTGTACAATAATAAAGAGGGTAACATGAAATTCACATCATGTTATTTCTTTTTCCTTTTTTTTTTCTTTTTTTTTCTTTGATCTTTTTTTTGTCCCTTACAGTCCTTTTGTGATTTTGTGTTAATCAGGTTTTTACATAATTTATAAAAATGCCAATTCAACCTTCAAATGTAGAATTGTAAAGAAAAAAATCAGACAAAAAAACAACACTCTGTACTCCAAATGCAACTGTTTGAAATGACTTTTGGAGATTTTATCTGCTGTACTCAATGAGTGTAAGCTTTTTTTTAAAAAAAAAAAACAAAAAACAAAACCAATAAATAATAGTTTTCCTAGTGTGTCACTTTGATATTGTCTCCTACCTTTCTTTCTTTTTTCTTAACAAACAGGTAGCTGATGATCCACAGAACACTCACTCTGCATTTTCACTATTTACCACAGATACAGTTGGATGGTAGGAAATACATTGAAGTACATTTACAGGCCCAACTTGATGGTTGACTTAAACTTTTTATGATGTATATAGTTCAATTAAAAGATTTATTTTTACCTTGTTATTGATGGACATCAGACTCTAAATCCAGTTCTGTGTTAATGTGTCAAAATTGGATCTGCTGTTCTTTGTGCAACAGATTTTCTTTACCTCCCAGAAAATGATACAGGAATAACATTGTGTTTTATGGGTCCCATTGTATTGTAACTCGTAGAGTTCCAGGAAGGTTTCTGGGAAAACAGCCATGTAGTTAATGGTTGTAAGGAAAATGGATAAAGTATTAAATTTGTAACCTTCCAGTAAAATGTAATAAATTTCTTGCATAACCTTTAGAGTCGTAGTCAATACACTGTAGGCAAGCTGAACATTTAGATTTAAAATATGTATATAGGCAATCATAAAGTTCAGCACATACAGAAAATAAGTTTTCCTGTAAGTAAAATTTTGTTTGGGTTCAAATGGATATCAGTTGTTCTAAATGTTCTGCTTAAAAATGTAGCGCAACTAACTAAACTAAAACATTGTCTCAGAATTTCTCCTGCAGTTTGAACCAGAAAATAAGTTCTTAACGTAAAATATTTTCTGAAATGACAAGGAAACTATGGGACCTGTAAAATAAGTCAACTGACACTTTTTTCTTAAAATATTTGCATCTGTAAGAAAAAAATAGCTAAATCTCAGACATGATTAAGATAAAAATGCCTCCATACTAACGTGGCTCCAGATTATTTCAGTGGATATCAAGAGAAAAGTCCTGTTTGTTGATTCAACAGCATGACTGTGTCTTGTGTGATGTGAATTAAACCTGCTGCAGGACAAAACATTTTTCTGATGAATGATAGCAGATTCTTGTGATTTTTAATGGGTAAAAATTATCAAAAATAGCTTTAGTTGTCTTATCCAATATTTACACTGACAGTTTATGTGTTATTGATTTTTACATGTAAAAAAGATGTAA